>NW_024361929.1:0-4472 GCF_014805655.1 Passer montanus
GACCACTGACCACTGGGAGTGAGCACTGACCACTACTCTGCACTGCCTGATACTGGCTTTAGGCAATTCTAGAGTTCCATACTGGTTTGTACTGGTTCATACTGGTTCTTGCAGGTTTCTATGGGATTTTTGTGCCTATACTGGTTTGTACTGGTTTATACTGGTCCCACCTGAGGTCCTTGATGGAGAGGGTCCCCCGGAAGTCCCTGAGGATCTCCAGGACCAGGGCCACTCACTGGTCTGTACTGGTTTATACTGGTTTCTGTGCATTTCTATGGGGATTTTTGGGTCTGTACTGGTTTATACTGGTTTGTACTGGTTTGTACTGGTTTATACTGGTCCCACCTGAGGTCCTTGATGGAGAGGGTCCCCCGGAAGTCCCTGAGGATCTCCAGCAGCACCCAGGACCAGGGGCACTCACTGGTCTGTACTGGTCTATACTGGTTTCTGTGCATTCCTATGGGGATTTTTGGGCCTGTACTGGTCTGTACTGGTCTGTACTGGTCTGTACTGGTCTGTACTGGTCTGTACTGGTCTGTACTGGTCTGTACTGGTCCCACCTGAGGTCCTTGATGGAGAGGGTCCCCCGGAAGTCCCTGAGGATCTCCAGCAGCACCCAGGACCAGTAGCTGCGGTAGCTGAGCTTGCCCAGGTCCGAGAGCGGCTTCTCCGGGGAGCCCACGGTGCTCTCCAGCTTGGAGAGCTCATAGCCTGGGAAACGGCCCAAAATCACCCCAATTCCACCCAAAATCCATCCAAAATCCACCCAAAATCCATCCAAAATCCATCCCGGAATTCCAGAGAATGCAGAGATCCCAAAATTCCCTCAAAAATCCCCAAAATTCCCTGAGAAAATCCTGCATTTCCACCCGGTGCTCTCCAGCTTGGACAGCTCATAGCCTGGGAAATGGCCCAAAATCACCCAAAATCACCCAAATTCCACCCAAAATCCATCCCAAAATCCATCCCGGAATTCCAGGGGGTCTGTAGAATCCAGGGGATCCCCAAAATCCCCAAAATTCCCTGAGAAAATCCTGAATTTCCACTCGGTGCTCTCCAGCTTGGACAGCTCATAGCCTGGGAAATGGCCCAAAATCACCCCAATTCCACCCAAAATCCATCCCAAAATCCATCCCGGAATTCCAGGGGATCCACAGAGTTCAGGGGATCCCAAAATTCCCTGAGAAAATCCCCAAAATTCTCTTTGAAAATCCTGATTTTTCAGCAGGTGCTCTCCAGCTTGGAGAGCTCATAGCCTGGGAAATGGCCCCAAAATCACCCAAAATCCACCCAAATTCCACTCAAAATCCACCCAAAATCCATCCAAAATCCATCCCGGAATTCCAGAGAATGCAGAGATCCCAAAATTCCCTCAAAAATCCCCAAAATCCCCTGAGAAAATCCTAAATTTCCACCCGGTGCTCTCCAGCTTGGACAGCTCATAGCCTGGGAAATGGCCCAAAATCACCCAAATTCCACCCAAAATCACCCAAATTGCACCCAAAATCCACCCAAAATGCATCAAAATTACCCAAAACCCCCCAAATTCAATCAAAATCTCCCAAATTCCATCAAAATCCCCCAAAATCCACCCAAAAAATCACCCAAATTCCACCCAAAATTCATCCAAATCCCCCCCCAAAATCCCAGAGACCCCAAAAATTCCAGAAAAATCCCAAATTCCCCCAAACCCCCCCAGAATTCCCTCAGGAAATCCCCACATTTTGGGGACTTTCCCCATTTTTAACAATTTTTCCCCTCAGTTTTTGGGATCCTTCACTTTTTTTTTAGGAAACCCCTTTGAAAATTTCCCTTTTTGAGCGATTTTCCCTCATTTTTCCCCCGACCATCCAAAATCCACCCAAATCCATCCAAAATCCACCCAAATCCATCCAAAATCCATCCCGGAATTCCAGAGAATGCAGAGATCCCAAAATTCCCTCAAAAATCCCCATTTTTAACAATTTTCCCCCTCAGTTTTTGGGATCCTTCACTTTTTTTTTAGGAAACCCCTTTGAAAATTTCCCTTTTTGAGCGATTTTCCCTCATTTTTCCCCATTTTTTCCCTGATTTTCCCCATTTTTGGGACCAGGACCCCCTCCCAAACTTTTTTTAAGGAACCCCCTTCAAAAATTCCCCATTTTGGGTGATTTTCCTCATTTTTTCCCCGATTTTCCCCATTTTTGGGACCTCCCAAAATCCCCAAACTTATTTTAAGACATCCCAAAATTCCCAAATTTTTTCCAGGACCCCCCAAAATTCCCAAATTTTTTTAAGAAACCCCCTTCAAAAATTCCCCATTTTGGGTGATTTTCCTCATTTTTTCCCCGATTTTCCCCATTTTTGGGACCTCCCAAAATTCCCAAACTTTTTCTAAGACCCCCCAAAATTCCCAAATTTTCTCCAGGACCCCCCCAAACTCCCAAATTTTTTTAAGAACCCCCTTCAAAAATTCCCCATTTTGGGTGATTTTCCTCATTTTTTCCCCGATTTTCCCCATTTTTGGGACCTCCCAAAATCCCCAAACTTATTTTAAGACATCCCAAAATTCCCAAATTTTTTCCAGGACCCCCCAAAATTCCCAAACTTTTCCAGGACCCCCCAAAACTCCCAAATTTTTTTAGGAACCCCCTTCAAAAATTTCCCATTTTGGGCCATTTTCCCCATTTTTCCCCATTTTCCCCCATTTTTGGGACCTCTCAAAATTCCCAAATTTTTTCTAAGACCCTCCAAAATTCCCAAATTTTTTCCAGGACCCCCCCAAATTCCCAAATATTTTTAGGAACCCCCTTCAAAAACTCCCCATTTTGGGCCATTTTCCCTCATTTTTTCCCTGATTTTCTCCTTTTTTGGGACCTCCCAAAATTCCCAAACTTTTTCTAAGACCCCCCAAAATTCCCAAATTTTTTCCAGGACCCCCCAAAACTCCCAAATTTTTTTAGGAACCCCCTTCAAAAATTTCCCATTTTGGGCCATTTTCCCCATTTTTCCCCATTTTCCCCCATTTTTGGGACCTCCCAAAATTCCCAAACTTTTTCTAAGACCCCCCAAAATTCCCAAATTTTTTCCAGGACCCCCCAAAATTCCCAAATTTTTTTAAGAAACCCCCTTCAAAAATTCCCCATTTTGGGCCATTTTCCCTCATTTTTCCCCATTTTTTCCCTGATTTTCCCCATTTTTGGGAGCTCCCATGTTCCCGTCCGGGGACTCCTTTTCCTGCCAAAAACCGCAATTTTGGGAAAATCCCAAAAATTCTGGAATTTTGGGGCATCTTGGGGTCGTTTTGGGACAGTTTGGGGGCTGGGAACATGGAAAATATTCTGAATTTTGGGGATTTTTGGGACATTTAGGGAACACACACTATGTTGTTCCCATCTGGGGACTCCTTTTCCTGTGAAAAACGGCAATTTTGGGAAAATTCCCAAATTTTGGGGCATTTTGGGGTCATTTTGGGACAGTTTGAGGGTTGAGAATGTGGAAAATATTCCGAATTTTTGGGATTTTTGGGGAGTTTTGGGGATTTTTTTTGACACTTAGGGAACACAAACAATGTTGTTGATTCCTTTTCCTGTAAAAAATGGGAATTTTGGGAAAATTCTGACAAATTCTGAAATTTTGGGGTCATTTTAGGACAGTTTGGGGGTTGAGAACATGGAAAATAGTCTGAATTTTGGGGATTTTTAAAGATTTTTTGGGACTTTTAAAGAACACAAATTACACTGTTCCCATCTGGGGACTCCTTTTCCTGTGAAAAACGGCAATTTCGGGAAAATTCTGAAAAATTCCGGAATTTTAGGGCATCTTGGGGTCGTTTTGGGACAGTTTGGGGGCTGCGAACATGGAAAATATTCTGAATTTTGGGGATTTTTTGGGATTTTTTTTGATGTTCAGAGAACACAAACAATGTTTTTGATTCCTTTTCCTGCAAAAAATGGGAATTTTGGGAAAATTCTGAAAAATCACAGAATTTTGGGGCATTTTGGGGTCGTTTTGGGACAGTTTGGGGGTTGAGAAAGTGGAAAATATTCCAAATTTTGGGCTATTTTTGGGGACTTTTAGAGAACACAAACGATGTTGTCGATTCCTTTTCCTGTAAAAAATGGCAATTTTGGGAAAAATCTGAAAAAATCCGGAATTTTGGGGCATTTTGGGGTTGTTTTGGGACAGTTTGGGGGTTGGGGATGGGAGAAATGTTCCAGCTTTTGGGGATTTTTTGATTTTTTTTTTTGATTTTTGGGACATTGAGGGAATGCAGGTGAGCGCCCAGGTGCCCCCAGGTGCACCCAGGTGAGTGCCCAGGTGCCCCCAGGTGCCCAGGTGAGTGCCCAGGTACCCCCAGGTGTGCCCAGGTGCCCCCAGGTGCCCCCAGGTGTGCCCAGGTGTGCCCCAAGCCCCTCCCAGGTGTATCCCCCGGGGCCCCCACGGGGCCCCAGGTGAGTGCTTAGGTGCCCCCAGGTGTGCCCAAGCCCCTC
>NW_024361930.1:0-237 GCF_014805655.1 Passer montanus
GCGCCCGGCGCCGCCAAGAAGCCGCGGTGGCGGCGCAAGCTGCGCTCGCTGCGCCGCGGGGACGACGGCGACAACAATGACAATGACAATGACAATGAC
The DNA here is from genome assembly GCF_014805655.1 of Passer montanus. NCBI lineage: Eukaryota > Metazoa > Chordata > Aves > Passeriformes > Passeridae > Passer > Passer montanus. Next base: position 100 of record NW_024361930.1, read on the forward strand.
AACGGCAGCGGCGACGCCGCGCGGCGCCGGGAGCGGCAGCACCCGTGCCGGGTGTGCGGGAAGAGCTTCCCGGCGCTGCGGAAGCTGCGCAAGCACCAGCGGGGACACGAGGCGGCCGCGCCGCTGGGGACGGCGTCG
>NW_024361931.1:0-237 GCF_014805655.1 Passer montanus
TGTATTTTGGCTCCCAGGTGAGTTTTTGGGTTACCTGCTCGCTGGCCCGGTGGTAGTAGGTGAGGTGAGCCCCGGCCTGGCCCAGCGTCACCGTCCCGATCCACGCCGCAGCTGGGGGCGGAGCTTGGGTCACCTGCCCAGGTGGGCTCACCTGGGGGTGGGCTCACCTGGGGGGGCTGGGGGTCATCTGAGGGGTCACCTGAGGGGCTGGGGTCACCTGGGGGGTTTGGGGTCACC
>NW_024361932.1:0-237 GCF_014805655.1 Passer montanus
GGCATCCTGAGGATGTTTTGGGGTCTCCTGAGGGGTTTTGGGGGTCCTGGGGGTGTTTTGAGGGTCTTTGGGGTGTTTTTTGGGCTCCTGGGACTGGTTTTGGGGTGTCTTTGGGCAGATTTTGGGCTGTTTTGGGGTCCCAGGGCTGGTTTTGGGGCAGTTTTGGGGTGTTTTTGTTGTTTTTGGGTGTTTTGGGGGCTGGTTTTGTTGGTTTTGGGGTATTTTTGTTGGTTTTGG
>NW_024361933.1:0-237 GCF_014805655.1 Passer montanus
TAGGACAGAATAAAATCTAGACTGGAAAAGTTACCCCATCTTGATGAACTCCTTACCATTCTTACCAGATTAACTTATTTTTGATCAGCATTAGTTTTATTTAATTTTAAAGTAATTTGTTTCTGGGATTATAACATTGGTCAAAAAACAGCTTTTAGTAGTGTGAGAAAAACACTGTTCGAGTCTTTCCTCATGGCAAAACTTAAAAAATTAAATTTATATCATGTCTTAATCTCA
>NW_024361934.1:0-237 GCF_014805655.1 Passer montanus
TTGAAAATGCAAATCCCAAGACCAGATCATTGTTAGCTACCCTGCCAAGATCTGCTGAAGTCAAAGACATGATTGAATTAGCAAATCAAACTCAAGGTAGGCAACAAGAAAAATTAATCGCTCAAGCTGTGTCTTCAGCAATGGCTCCAACTTCATCTATGTTAGCTGCTGCAGTTCAAAAACTTGGAAGATCAGACAACACTCCTAATGAAAGATTTCTCCCAGGCATTTGTCATC
>NW_024361935.1:0-237 GCF_014805655.1 Passer montanus
AGAAAAATCTGTTTGCTGAAAGCCATTGGGCTTTGTTAAATTTGTACTGCTCTGAACTTTTTTAATTATTGTTTGTAAATTTAGAATTTTGATTCCTATTCAATTAAACCAAGCAACCCCCTAAAAAAGGAGCATTTGTGGGTAGACACAATAAGAACAGTTCAATAAAAATATTCATGATAATAATAGTAATAAAAAGGAGGCGGAAAGAGAGATAAAGTGCAATAAAGACAAGTG
>NW_024361936.1:0-237 GCF_014805655.1 Passer montanus
AACAGGAAAACGTGTGCATCTCTCATACACATGGAGTTGCAAAGCAAGGTCAGAGGACAGGTGTGTTTCTAGAAATCTTAAAACTCAAGCTGACTCAAATACCCCATGGAGCTCTAGAAATAACTTAAGCCAGCAGAACACAACCAATCTCCACCACATTTAAACATAAGCTTAAGGTCTGTACAGCTTATTGTGGTAGTATTTTTATTGCTGCAATGAAGTGGAATTTCACTTTAA
>NW_024361937.1:0-237 GCF_014805655.1 Passer montanus
TGATTGGAAAAGCAGCCCCGGCCCGGCCGCTCCCGGCGGGAGCTGTAAAAGCCGGGCCGGGCGGGATCGCGGGCAAGTCCCGGAGCAGGGATGGGATTACCGGGAAAACAAAGGCGGCTTTAAGGGCCGGGACGCTCCGCGGGGAGCCGGGATAACTCTTTTCCCAGGTTTTTGGCGCTGGGATGGGGCTGGGGTTGGGTTTCACCTTCCCCGGCTGCCCCCGCGCGCGGCTGGAGA
>NW_024361938.1:0-237 GCF_014805655.1 Passer montanus
CCAGACCCCTCATCCTGCCCCCAGACCCCTCATCCTGTTTCCGGACCCTTTATCCTACCCCCAGACCCCTAATTCTGCCTCCGGACCCCTCAACCTGCCCTGAGACCCCTCATCCTGCCCCTGATCCCTCATCCTGCCCCTGACCCCTTATCCTGCCCCCGAGCCCTCATTCTGCCCCCAGAACTCTCATCCTGCTTCCAGACCCTTTATCCTGCCCTGAGACCCCTCATCCTGCCC
>NW_024361939.1:0-237 GCF_014805655.1 Passer montanus
GGGGACCAGGGACAGGCAGTGGGGACCAGGAAAGGACAGTTGGGATCGGGGACAGGCAATGAGGACCAGGGAGGGGCAGTGGGGACCGGGGAGGGGCAGTGCTGGCCAGTGCTCCCCGGGCAGGGGGGGATGGCAGGGAGCAGGCAGGGCAGTGGCTGGTGAGGGCAGGGCTGATGTTTCAGCCCCGAGCCGACACCTTCCAGCCCCAAATGCTGGCTGGAGCACCCAGGACCCCCC